>NW_026859731.1:512500-519496 GCF_026571515.1 Ruditapes philippinarum
CTTTCCCAGATTTGCATCTTATTAAGATCCTCCTGAAGGATTTGAGTCTGAGGACGAGTTTATAGTAATGTAAACCACAGTGTCATCAGCAAAGAAGCGAATTTGAGACTTGGAGACAGAAGATGGAAGTTCATTAATGTAGATCAGAAAGCAGAGTGGGCCGAGGACGGAGCCTTGGGGGACACCAGAGTTTACAGGGACTTCTGTAGAGTGTTCATCTTCCAGTACAACAGTTTGGCTTCGGCCTATCAGGAAGGGAACGTGTCCAATTGAGAATTTGTGTGGAGACACCGTTTTCTTGAAGGGTAAGGAGAAGTTTACGATGATTTACTTTATCAAAGGCTTTGCTAAAGTCAAGGAGAATAAGATCTGTTTGTTTCCCTGCTGAGATGTTGTTGACAAGGGAGTCTGTTAGTTCAATAAGCTGTGTTTCACATGAGCGTTTCTCCCTAAAGCCATGTTGAAGGTCGAAGAGAATGTTGTGATTACTGAAGTGTGAAGAGAGATGTGAGGCGACAATGTGTTCGAGCGTTTTGCAAAGGATACATGTTAATGAAATCGGTCGATAGTTGGCTGGATCTGTGCTGTCACCTTTTTTGTAAATAGGGCAAACATAGGCTTTGGTCCAGTCAGAGGGAATTGTACCAGAGGATAAAGACTTTTGGAATAGAATTGTGATGATATCTGTGATTTCATTCCTCAGTTCTTTGAGGACAACCGGCCGAACAAGGTCTGGGCCTGCAGCTTTATCTATCTTTAGGTTGGCAAGAAGTTTCAGCACCCCATTTTTACTGACAGAAATATCATCCATTTGAGGGTATTTACAGTATTTTTTGGGATCAAGGTAATAAAGCTTTTGCATGCAAGTTTGTTTTAGAGACAGTGGAGAGGCACTGGAGAAAACTGATTGGAACTGTGTGTTTAATATATTGGCCTTGTCGCGGTTGTTTGATTTAAGATAGCCTGTTGTTTGGTCTTTGAGAGTTGTTACATTTTGGGAATCTTGTTTGGAATTTTTTAAGTGAGAGTACAGTTTTTTAGTAGAAAATTTAGTTTGGGTATCTGTGGGATCATTGTCATCAAGTTCTAATATGTGTTCTAAGTGTTGGTCGTAAGATGTTTTGATTTGAGTTTTGATGAGTGCTTTCAATTTTTTGAATTTTTGTCTAAGTTCATGATTTGATTTATGTTTTTTTAGTTTTTGGTATAGATGGTCTCTTTTTGTCATGAGTTTTTTAATTGCCTTTGTTATCCAGGGTAGGGATTTTTTTGATCCTATTCTTTTTATTGGAACAAATTTAGCAATTCCAGTTTCAATTGTTGATTTAAATTGAGTCCATAGTTCTTCAACTGAAAGTGTATCAACTTTGTGTATGATTTCTTGGCTAAATGTCTGCATATGATTTTTAAATTCAGGCCAGTTAGCTTTTTTGTAGATTGGGCAGTTTCTTGGTTTTTGTTTGTTTATAATTGGTCTTGCGTGTACACTTGTTGTGATGATGTCATGATCTGATATTCCTGGGATTATTTCTGTTTTGTTGACAAGTTGTGTGGTTTGAGATTAAAAAGAGATCTAAAATATTGTTGTGTCTTGTGTTTTCATTTATCATTTTGAGTAAGGCTATGATTTTCGATGACTTCAAGGAATTTATCATAAGTGGAGTTTGAATTAAAGCCAGATTTGTAAGAATAATTATGTTCTGAGTCCCATGTAAGTTTTGGAAAGTTAAAGTCTCCTAAAATTATTTTTGTGCCTTTAAGATTTCTTGTTAAGTCTAGTGATTTTTCAAATTCAAGTATGCTTTTTGTGTCGTTTTCATGTGGTTTATAGTAGGATGCGATGTAGAATGGTTTGTTACCTTTAATTTCTACCTTAACCCATAACCTTTTAACAGTGTGCAGGACACAAGTCTAAACATCTGTTTTCAATCAGAATTCCTTGGCTTTTACTGTTTCTTGTAATATGAAAAGTTGCAATGTGTAAATTCAGTACTTCTGGCAAAAGCAAGTTTTCAAAACCATCAATATCTAGCAGGTTCTCGTGTTACCGTAAAGCTTCCTTTGGGCCAGCTCTTTGAGCTCGCTATTACAGTCAGCAGCTGACTTATATCAAGTTTTCTTTTTTTTTCCTGGCCTATTCCTAAAACATTAAGTAACCAATGTATTTTTTTTTTATTGTGCCCCCACTTTAGTGGCAGGCATTTAGATTTACCCTTGTCTGTCCGTCCGTCCTTCCGTACGAACCCAGAGGTACTTGTGTGACTTGGAGAACAATGGGTAACAGTAAATTCTCTTTGATCCTATTCATTCCGTTTTTACTTGTGTGTCTTTTTTTAAGCCTTGTGTGACTAAAAATGGCCAAAAAGATCAAAGGAAAAGTCACATAAGTACCATTTTGTGAGTATGTCCGTCCGTTCTCTTTTGTGTCGCAAGTAACTCAAAAAGTATTTGACCTAGAGTCATGAAACTTTACAGGAATGTTGATCAGCATGTGTAGTTGTGCACCTGGGTATTTTTGTGTGGATTTAGTTAGTATTTTTAGAGTTATTGCCCTTGACTTAGTAAAAATTTGACATTTTCAACTTGTGTCTCAAGTAACTCAAAAAGTATTTGACCAAGAGTCATGAAACTTTACAGGAATGTTGATCAGCATGTGTAGTTGTGCACCTGGATATTTTCATTTGGATTTATCTAGTATTTTTTGAGTTATTGTCCTTGACTTAGTAAAAATTTGACATTTTCAACTTGTGTCTCACGTAACTCAAAAAGTATTTGACCAAGAGTCATGAAACTTTACAGGAATGTTGATCAGCATGTGTAGTTGTGCACCTGGATATTTTCATTTGGATTTATCTAGTATTTTTTGAGTTATTGTCCTTGACTTAGTAAAAATTTGACATTTTCAACTTGTGTCGCACGTAACTCAGAAAGTATTTGACCTAGAGTCATGAAACTTTACAGGAATGTTGATCACCATGTGTTGTTGTGCACCTGGGTATTTTTGTGTTGATTTATTTAGTATTTTTAGAGTTATTGCCCTTGACTTAAATTTTTTTTGCAATTTTCAACTTGTGTCGCATGTAACCTGTAGGATACCTGTAGGATGATTCTGGGCCCTTTTTAAGCCCCTCTTCTTTTGACAATCTTTCACTACTTCTTCTTATTGCTCTCACCACTTCTTTGTTTAATCATATACACTTATATCTATTTCTGTTCACTCTGCTGTATAATTTTAACAGCATAATTTTTCAATAATAACATTTTAAACTTTATATGGAGTGTCTTCGGTCCAGTGTTGGTCTAGTTTTATTTTAAATTCATAAACACTTTTTGAGTCAGGGATTTTTTTAAGGATTTTGGGAACATGACCCATACCCATGGTATTGGGAATTTCAGCGGTGTTTTGTTAAAAATTGGGGAAAAATGCATGACTGAAATTTTACAATTATTTAATGGATGCAAACAAATACTGTCTAGGATGGCATCTACAAACATTTAAGCACTATTACAGTGAAGGAGCCCTTAAACTTTCAAAGATTTTAGAATTTTTATTCAATATTTTTATTTTGTAACTTTCAATTGGGATTTTTTTTACTGTGGATTGGGAAAATAATAGACTATTTTTAATTGGGAATATGACCGAATAACGGCTATAAAATAAGCCAAAAAAAATCCCTGTGAGTCTACTACATTTTTTGGCAAATTATTCCATGTTTTAATTAAACGTCTTGAAAACTGATGTAGGCAATGAGTTGTTCTACTAGGCATTTCTAGTTTTAAATTATGTCCCCTTGTTGATGCCGAATAACTAAAAAAAATTTCAAAAACACAGTCATCTCAGCCTTTTACTATTTTGAACGTCTGAATCATGTCCCCTCTTAATCTGTGATGTATTAGACTTGGCAGTTTAAGCTTTATAAGACGGTCAATATATGTCAGATCTTTTAATGATGAAACTAGTTTTGTTGCTCTTTGTTGAAGTTTTTCTAGACTTGATATATATTTTATTAAATATGGATTCCACACAACATTTGCAAATTCAACATGAGGACGTATCAAAGCTGTATACAATTTCACATAGGTGTATTCATCTAAAAAATTCAAAAGACCGGTTAATAAGTAACTCAAGAAGGATTTGACATAGAGTCATTAAACCTTACGGAAAAGTTGCTCAGCATATGTAGTTGTGCACCTTGGGTTTCGCTTGTGGATTTAACCAGTATTTGTAGAGTTATTTCCCTTGACTTAATAAAAACTGTTTCATTATGTTGTTATTTGTTCCTTGAGTGCTTGAGTTAGAATCAACCAACTTTACAGGAATAATGATCAACATCACTGTGAAGCTATGCACCTGGGACTTTGCATGTCGATTTTTTTCAGTTTTGTTAGAGTAAATGCCCTTGACTGCTGGTGCTAGGGGGTGTGAGGGATGTTGCACATATTCATTGTCCCTCATGTCAGTGTTGCATCTAGAATTTCAAAATTATGGGGGATAGTCCCCCACTCAACTGAAAAATGTGGGGAATTTGAAAAAAATGTGGGGGACATACATATACCTTACACTATGACTTATCGAAAATAATTCATTTATTTTACGTTCAGGCACTTTTACAGCTATCGTCCGCTCAAAAACGGAAGTAGAAAAATAAAAATATTGACGAATACTACAAACACAACGCGAGATGACCCAGTCGGCTGCTACAGAGATCGCTTTTTAGTACGGTATTTTAGTCATTACCACGAGTGAAAACAAACATGGCTGAAGCTTTCAAGACACAATGAAGATAAACTGAATAAAGTTAAAAAATTGTCAGATGCGCGACTTGGCGCGCGTTGACTTCATTAAAATGCGCGATCTGCATAAAATATGCGCAAATCGCGCGGCCTTAATGCAACACTGCATGTACAGACTCAATCAAACCGAGTCTGCAATTCTCTTGTTATTTTGTTGTGATTAATGCTTCAGAGGGATCACTTTGTTTCCAGATTTTTTTACAGTAGTATAAATTTGCATTTTTCAACTTGTTCATGCATAGCTCAAAAAGTATTTGACTTGTAGGTCTGAAAGTTTACAAGAATGTTGGTCAGCATGTGTACTTATGCACCTTGGGGTTTGCTTGTGGATTTATTCAGTATTAGTAAAGTTCTTGCCCTTTACTTAGTAAAAGATTTTTAGTTTTCAACTTGTGGCACATGTAGTCCAAAAAATATTTGACCTAAAGTCATAAGATTGACAGAACAGTGGCGTGTGGGGGCACCCGTGTCCTATGGACACATTTCTAGTTGTACCTGATACATATAACAAGATCAGGGATTTCATTATTAACAGATTGATGATCCATATCATCAGTTAAAATGCTGTTAAAATCTGTTGTAGTATTAGCCTGTATATTAAAATATCACCATTGACGTTTGGCCAAATTGGTTGTTTTCTTTGGCTCATCTGTTGCCCAAGATACAAATGAAAACCCTGAAGATGAAGAATGCTTCACTTTTTATACTAGAATACAATTTAGGATGCAGGTCACTGATGCTATATAATATTATGTTGTTTTTTTCCAGTTATTGATTGCTAAGAAACCATAGAAAATGGGTCAGAAAAAGACACGAAATAAAGACGCTGGTTCTGTTGAAGAAGCTGATGTTGAACAACCATTGTCAATGATGGAACCAGCCCCTGAAACATCACAGTTGCCACGGAAACAGTCATATGTGTGGATTGCCTTTAAATCTGTGAAGACAAAACTAAGTCTAACAGATGAAGGGGCAAGTCCAGTGAACTGGAAAGTGATATTTCTAGTATTTATCTCTTTGGTAAGATATAGAAGATATTTCACTGCAGTATAATTTTCATTTTATGAGCTACATTCGGAAAGTATATATTGAAACCATGGGATATTTGTTTGTTTTAGTGATGGATCATCATCAAAATTTGCACCAGCATAACTGATTTCTTTTTGAAAGAGAATAATGTTAACATTGAGATAATAATAGCATATCAGTAGATTGTTAAAGAGAGTATGGTACCATTATGAATACGCACTGCGAGTTATTTATGTGTCTGCTTTTGTTCAAGGGATATAAGGTTTGAGCCCTAGTGGGACAATACAGTGCTGGCAAAATCTGATTTTGACTTATTTGTATGTTTGAATCTGAAATATATCTTAACTTGTCCGTATGATATTTATATAGTAAATTCTTGAAAATTTCCACTTCTCTGGAGGGCAAATACAGACAATAACAGTGTTCCCTCTGCTCAAATGACACAGGTGTGTTGTGTATTGTTTTGTTACAGACAGTTTACTTGAAAGTGCTTAGGATAACCATGGTTAATTAATGTATTAAAACTTATTAGAATTCTTTTAAATAGAAATGTTATTCATAATAATGTTTCTTGATTTTTTTTTTTTTACTTTTTTTTTTCTAAAATACTTAAGTTTTATTTTTTCAGTTTGGCAGTTCATTCAACATCACGTATTTATTTCCTTTCCTGCCAGAAATGATCTTGGTAAGTAACAGTATAGTGTATGATAAAAATTGAAAGCATTATTTTGTGTAAGTATTTAAAACAGTCCTGATTATCAAAAATATCAATATTGCTGTGTAGATGACCAGTAATCAGCTGAAGTTTTATAATTGACTTGATCAGCCTCTATCTTTTTGAACTGTTCATTACCAATTTATCGAGATATCATTATGAAAATTTAAATTAAGCCAACAGTATAGAGCCTGGTCAGACTGCGCTGACTTTTAGGCTGTTATAGCTGTATACTAGTGGCAAAGGCCAATCAGTTTTGTTTCCAGCTGGTTAGGGGCCTTGTGGCCGAGTGGTTAAGGTTGTTGATTTCAAAACATCTTTGCCCCTTACCGCTTTGGGTTCGAATCTTGACGCGGGACTTTGGATTCTTTCATGTGAGGCAGCTTTCCAGCTAAGCTTAAGGAACTTTGGTGGTTCTACTCAGGTGGCCCATTTGTGCCTGAAATAAATGCATGGAA